>NC_040912.2:71549604-71580760 GCF_004126475.2 Phyllostomus discolor | reverse complement strand
GCATGTGTGTTTCAACCCACTCTCTTTGGCTGCCAGAATGTATCAATGTTGTGTAAACTGTTCTCATTATATTAACAATGGCTTGGCTTTTCCCAGACAGGCCTTATATATATACATATATAACTTGTATATTCTGTATACATCTCTAGATATATTTAAACATGTATTAATTTAAACATTGTTACGGTTATTTGCTATAGGTTGAATTGTATCTCCTTTCCAAATCAATTTAACCCCTACTCACAATGTGATAGAGTTTGGAGATGGAGCGTTTGGGAGATATTTAGGTTTAGATGAGTTCACAAGTGTGGGGGCCACCATGATGAGATTATAAGAAGTGTAAGCGACACCTGAGCTCTCTCTCTCTCTGTTGTGTGGACACAGTGAGAGGCAACCATCTGCAAGCCAGGAAGAGCATCCTCACCAGACTCTGATCATGTGACTCTGACCTCAGACTTCAGCCTGCAGAACTGTGAGTACTACATCTCTGTTATTTAAGCCCGTCAGTCTGTTATTTTGTTATGGTAGCCCCCCCAAAGACTAATATGTTATTCTTACTAGTGTTGTTTCAGTTTTTTATAAACCATTAAGAGTAACTTCCAGAGGTCCTGACCCTTCACCACTAAGTACTTCAGCATGTATCTCCTGATGCAAAAAGGATTCCCTTACTCATACTACAATTTCAAAATTCAGGAAATCGGCCATTAATACATTATAGTCTAGCATATAGTCAATTTCAAAATTTTACCAATTTGTTTTTTATCCCAGTATCATATATTGCACTTAGTTGCACTATTTTTAGTATCTCTCCTTTAAAGTGGAATTCCTTAGCTTTTCTTTGTCTTTATGCATTGACATTTTTAAAGATATATCCTTCAATTTTGTTCTCTGATTGTTCCACCGTGACTAATTTGGATTCTATATTTCTAAAGAAAAGTGCATGTTCTAGGAGTAGTGTTGTCTTTCTCAGTGTATCATCACATCAGAAGGCCCCTAGTAACAGTTTTTTCCATGTTTGATGATAACAACTTTAATAATTTAGTTAAAAGGATTTTGCCCAGGTTATTTCAACCTTCATGATATTTTTTCCTTTGTAATTACTAAACATCCTGTGGGGAGAACCTTTGAGATTGCATAAATATCTTTTTCCCTAACCAGCTCTCATGAATTGTTTTAGAATCCATTGATGACTATGGGGCATATCTCTTTTTATTGTGCTTTGCTTTATTGTGTTTCACAGATGTTGCATTTTTACAAATTGGAGGTATGACCCTCCACCAGAGAAAAGATTATGATTTGGTGAAGGCTGAGATGATGGTTAGCATTTTTGGAAATAAAGTATTTTTTAATTAAGGTATGTACATTGTTTCTTTAGTCACAGTGCTATTGCACACTTACTAGATGACAGTAGTAGTAAAAACATAAATTTTTTATGCACTGGGAAGTCAAAAAATTTGTGTGACTTGCTTTACTGCAATATTTGCTTTATTGCAGAGGTCTGAAATCAAACCCGAGCTACCACCAAGGTGTGTCTGTATTGCCTGTATCAGTTATTAGATGATGGTTTCAGAATGTTGTTTTTTCTGAGTATATCATTCTGTATGCATTAGTATATTTATGGTCTATTGAAAAGAAGAGCTCAAAGTGGGAAGCTCCTTTAGACTAAGTAAGCAGGACAGGTTTATGTTTAATGATAACGATAATAAATGAAAAGTTGAAAATCCAGGAAAGAGCATTTTGGGCATAAAGAGCTAAAAGTGTGAACACTCTCTGGCCTAAGTTTGGCAACAGACCTCTAATTAATTCATGTGTAAATTAAACACCCCAGATAGAAGCAGTATACATGAAAAAGCTTTATTTAAATAGCTAATTAATTGAAAGCAAACCAGTTTTTCTGGGATCACAGTTTGAGTCCAATATGCTCAGAACAATCTCAATTTATGTCTATTTCCCTGGTATCATAATTTATAAAGGCACCTTTACACTCCTCCAAAGTCCCAGTTTGGGTGATAAGTATTATGATTACCCTTGTCCACAGATTCTAAGAAGTAAATAAATTATAATGTCTTCCCATGGAGGACAAGACCTGGTTGTGCCATTGACACACAGTTCATACCAAAACACAGGTAACCATTTTCTTTTCTAGGTTGTGGAAATTAGATAGGTCCCCACCCCATCCAGTTGCTTGTTGCATTAGCTGCTCACTCCTGCAATGAACAAGTGCATCTTAACCCAACCAGAATTTCTGCTGTTACATTTTATATCCATCCCTTCATCTTGGTGAATAAATATGGTCACTGTGCTACATGCAAGCATTATTTATGTGTGTGAATGCTCTAATAGCCATACATCTGGTTATGGTTTCTTTTTAAATTTTTTTTTCTCACTGAAGGATATGCTCATTGATTTCAGAGAGAGAGGAAGGGAGAAAGAAAGGGAGAGAAATATTGATATGGGAGAAACCTTGATTGATTGCCTCCCACACATGTCCCAATCAGGGATCAAACCTCACAACCTAGGTATGTGCCTGACTGGGGATCAAATCTGCAACACTTCGGTGAATGGGATAACTCTCCAACCAACCGAGCCACCCAGCCAGGGTTGTGGTTACTTTTTTACTAGGTAAAAAATCCTACACTAAAAAACAAGATGAGAGAAAGCCTTCTGAAAAAAATCTAGTATCAAAGACTAGGCAAAGAGACATGTTAAAACACTTTGGAATGGAGTTCTCCGAGGCATACCCCAACATAAATCAAAATAGAAAGCAGCTATATACCTTGAATGGGTTGCTTTACTGCACGGGGAACTGTGTTGCCACAACTGTGATTCAACCTCTTTTCTTGATTTTCATTAGGGGTCAATATCAGGAATGCATATGTGAACGTGGCCATGTGAACGGCCTCTGTGTCTTCTGGGAAATTTTGATTGAAGGCACTTCCTTTGTAGGAAGATCATGACATCTCTCTCAGACATCAGATTCAGCAAAACTTGTAGCCTTCTTTGTCTGATATCATGTTCTCTGTAATTATCTAATGAGATTATTATAATTCAGTATTGTTTCTTTTTTGACTAATACAAAATTCAGAGAAAAGTTTTCGTTTCAATCACAAAGGCTATTTTAGGCCTGTTCTTTTGAATGTTCCTCGTTTCCTTCTCTTCTCATTTCACACCCACTTCAATATTTGTTATTAGAACCCTTCTCGTATATAATTAAGTGAACTTTAATTAGAAAAGTAATTCTAATATCTCCTCTTGATGAATTAATGATAATTGAAATGGTAATGTTTAAGATATTGTTGTTAAACATGCAATAAAGCTATTGTTTTATTTTATTAGAAACTATAAATACATAGTTATTGATATACATATACTGGCAACTCGATAACATGTGGGTGATATTCAATTATCACATAGTAAGTTAATCCAGGGTTGGCAAAGGTAAGTTCACAGTTGTTTGTATGGAAAATACAAAAATTAATAAATAATAATATAAGAATAAACTCTGTGATTTGTGTACTCACAACTGTAAACCTGCTTTTGTTCACCCCTGTATTTTCCTTTGAAATTTGTTTCTGAGATGAGAAACAGATGCCACAGAAACTCAGTTCAATAAAATATTTTGTAAATACTTTGTAAAATACATAGAGAAATACATGATTGTTTGCAATTTGATGAAAACTCTAATGCAGTGACTATCCACTTATAAGCAGGAATTTTTTCAACAAGAAACACCCTTGACAGCATTTCTCATTACTTTGTACAGTGCCCACCATGAGAAAATAAGCATATGGCAGTTGTTTTGCTTGTTTAAGACACTTGAATTATGTGGAGACTTAATGGACTGTGCCAGAGGTTAGTATACAAACTAACTGCATGTAAATAAACCACTGAAGGTAGCAACTGCTAGTAAATTACAAGGGCTAGAAGCAGTTGGCATCGGTAACCTTTTTCTGATTGAGTAAACCTAATGGGAGAAGTGACTTGCAGGGGTCACAAGAAACAGAACCAAACCAGATCATTAGAACAGAAAAAGATATATATATGTCAGGGAAAAAAAAATTCTTATTTAAGACAACCAGTTCAAGTGAGTAATCATAAAGGAGGAAAGGAGAAGCAAGAACAGGATCAGGTTTGGGTTTCTCTACACTGAGACCTTGAAGCAACCTCACTGGAAAGCGTTGGTTCTGAGCCTCAGCTCCAGGAGAGATTTCCTTGGTGTGAAAACTGTTTTCTTCCTAACCCGGGGAAAGAAAACCAAAGAGCTATCAGTATTCCTTTAAATCTTATTTCAGCGCAGTGATTCTCCAATTTTTCTGTACACTGGGATGACGTAGTACAGTTTTAAAAGATGCTGATGCCTGGCTCCTACCCCCAAGATGTTCTCAATTCCTATGAGCCCTGGCATTACTGCTGCGATAACTAATAGTAAAGCTGCTATCTCTTCAAAACCTTAAATTTAACTATTTTAGAATAATGATTGGGAGTGGGATTGCTAGACAGTATGGTCGTTCTATTTTTTTTTTTTAATTTCTTCAAGAACCTCCATGCTAATTGCCATAGCAACTGCATCATTTTGCATTCTCACCAATAGTGTGCAAGTATTTTCATTTGGCCATGTCCTCTCCAACACTTGTCTTTTGTGTTTGTTTTTTTAAATAGTCATCTTGATACATGTGAGGTGATATCATTATATTTTTGGTTTGCATTTCCCTGATGATTAGTGACATTGGACATTTGTCTGTCCTCTTAAGAGAAATATCTATTCAAGCCGTTATCCTAATTTTAAATGAGTTATTAGTTTCTGTTTTTGTTTCACTATTGAGTTTTAGGAGTTCTTTACATATTTTGGATCTTAACCTCTATCAGATATATGGTTTGAAGATATTTTCTTCCACCCCATAGATTGCCTTTTCACTCTTCCTTTGTTGTGCAGAAGCTCTTTAGATTGATGTAGATCCACTTGCTTGATTCGGCTTTTGCTCCCTGTGCCTTCCATAAAATCCATAAAATCATTGCCAAAACCAAAGTCATGAAGCTTTTCCTTTATGTTTTCTTTTAGGGATTTTATAGTTTCAGTTCTTTTTGTTTAAGCTTTTAACCTAATTTTAGTTGATTTGTGTATATGGTGAAAGATAAGTGTCTGATTTCAATCTATTGCATGTAGGTATCCAATTTTCCCAGCACCATTTGTTGAAGATGCTGTCCTTTCCACACTGTATATTTCTTTTTTTCTTTTTTTTAATTTTAATCATTGTTCAAATACAGTTTTCTCCTTTTTACTCCCAATCCAGTCCCCCCATCCACCCTCCCCACTTCCCTCCCATTACCACCCTCCCTCTAGTTTATGACCATGTGTCCTTTAAGTTTGTTCCTGTGAACCCTTCCCACTGTCCCCTTAAATTCCCCCTTCTCTCCCCTCCGGTCACCGTCAGCCTGTCCCCTATTTCAGTGTCTTTGGTTATATTTTGCTTGTTTCTTTGTTTTGTTATTTAGGTTCCTGTTAAAGGTGAGATCATATGGTATTTGTCTTTCACTGACTGGCTTGTTTCGCTAAGCGTAATGTTTTCCAGCTCCATCCACACTGTTGCAAAGGGTAGGAGCTCCTTCTTTCTTTCTGCTGCATAGAATTCCATTGTGTAAATGTACCATAGTTTTTTGATCCATTCATTTACTGATGGGCATCTTGGTTGCTTCCAGCATCTAGCTATTGTAAATTGTGCTGCTATGAACATTGGGATGCATAGGTTCTTTTGCATTGGCGTTTTAGTATTCTTAGGACAGAGTGCCAGCAGTGGAATTGCTGGGTCAAAAGGCAGATCCATTTTTAGTTTTCTGAGGAAGTTCCATACTGCTTTCCATAGTGGTTGTACCAGTCTGCAGTCCCACCAGCAGTGCACTAGGGTTCCCTTTTCTCCACAACCTCTCCAACACTTGTTGTTTGTTGCTTTGTTTATGATGGCCATTCTGACTGCTGTGAAGTGGTATCTCATTGTGGTTTTAATTTGCATCTCTCTGATAGCTAGCGATATTGAACATCGTTTCATGTGCCTTTGGATTTTCTGTAAGTCCTCCTTGGAGAAGTGCCTGTTCAAGTCCTTTGCCCACTTTTTAATTGGATTCCTTGTCTTCTTAGAGTGCAGTCGTGTAAGTTCTTTATATATTTTGGAGATTAAACCCTTGTCTGAGGTATCATTGGCAAATATGTTTTCCCATACAGTTGGTTCTCTTTTAATTTTGATACTGTTGTCTTTAGCTGTGCAGAAGCTTTTAATTTTGATGAGGTCCCATTTGTTTATTATTTCCTTTATGTCCCGTGCTCTAGGGGACATGTCAGTAAAAAAGTTTCTTCATGAAATATCTGAGATTTTCCTACCTACGTTCTCCTCTAGGACTTTAATGGTGTCACATTTTATATTTAAGTCTTTTATCACCTTGAATATATTTTTGTATATGGTGTAAGTTGGTGCTCAAGTTTCATTTTTTTGCACGTGGCTGTCCAGTTCTCCCAACACCATTTGTTGAAGAGGCTGCACACTGTATATTTCTTGATGAAGATCAATTGATTGTATATGTATGAATTTGTTTCTGTATATTCAATTGAATGTGTCTGTCTTTTACAAGTACCGTACTATTTTGATCACTGTAGCTTTGTAATTTATTTTGAAATCTGGAAATGGGATTCTCCAGCTTTGTTCTTCTTGCTCAAGATTGATTTTGCTATGTGTAGTCTTCTGTGGTTTCATATGAATTTCAGAAATTCTTTTATGTAAAACCTCAATGTCCACCAACAGATAAATGAATAGTGAAAATGTAGTATACGCACACAGTGGCATACTGTTCAGCCTTTGAAAAAAGAAATATCTCAATATACGTCAAAGTGGATGAGTCAAAGTTGAATGAATAAGCCAGTCACAGAAAGAGAAATACTGCATTAATTCACTTATATGAGGAGATATCTAAAGTAGTCAAATTCATAGAATCCAAGAGTCCTAAAGGTAGCTGCCAGGGACTGGGGAGAAGTGAAATGGGAGTAACTAATCAACAAGCATGAAGTGTCAGTCTCACAAGCTGAGTAAGACATCTGCTGGGTAACATTGTACCTTGAGTCAATAACAATGTATTATAACTCTTAACTATTTGTTAGGAGGGGTAGAACTTATATTAAATATTTTTATCACTGTAAAACAAAATAAAAATAAAATAACAAAAAATGTCAGTTTAATATTATTGGGTGTTACCTGCATTAAAAATACATTACATAAGTCTTCAGGAACCCTCAGTACAAATACGCAGAAACAAAAAAATACCATTAGGTTTCTAATTATACAAAACACTTAAGTGCTATCACTCAAATTGTTATATCTCTAACTGTCCAGGTCAAAAATAAAACAAAACAAAACACTGAAAAACATTGGATTAAGCAATTTTGCATGGGTCTTTTACTGTAAAAACTTTTATTAGAGTTAGTGTTGTTAATTTTCCTCATTCTTTGTCAAGATAATAGTTTATAACAAACTCCCCAAAAGAAATAAATACAGCAAAGAACAATAGGAAAAAATCATTGTCATGGAAAACCACCAAGCTATTTAATCATTGAAGTTATCATGTTCTTCAGTAAATGCGGGTCCACAATTTCCTGCATAATTTGCCTAATATAAAGTTAATGGAATCTGTCTTTTTGCCAGTGAAGGGTGTCAAATACTACTGCAGCATTATATCAATCTGGTCCACTCTCCCTACCAAGTAACTTCCCTGTGTCTAGCCATCTTTCCATTCAGATCACCTGAAGCTCTCATGGCAGTTCTCAGTGGCTACACAGAACTTCTTCCATTGCCTCAGCTCCCAAACATCATGGTACACCATGCAGCTTCCTCTTTTCTGTAAAAATCAAGAGCCTGCACAATGAACTTACTCCACTTCTCATCTCTCTTTCTAATTGTTTTGTATCTTTACCCTTCATCCCCTTCCATCTTGTATCAGCAGTCAGTCTGTCTTTCAAGGATGATGCCTTGGCCCTACTTTTTTATTCCCTATACCCTCTTTCTAGGTCATGATGCAGCCTTTTAACATTTTTTCTTTCTTGAATATTCAGCCCCTGCTTCTCTATTTAATCATCTTTATCAAGACAATGATATGTCTACTCTGTCCTAAAACATTCCTTTTGTAAACTTTTGTACTACTGTTACATCATAAGGTTCTTATTCCTTTCACAGCATTTTCTCTCTCTCAGTTTATCACCGAGTCATTCTTTTGACTCTTATAATATAGATTCTGTCCTTAATTATTCTGTTCTTAACTATTATCAACAATCACCTTAAAACCAGCTTCACTCTGGGTTTTGTGACACAAACAATTGGAATCTTCTCTCAGGTCTGACTTCGACTCCTCTGTGGAGAGCTGGCTACGTTTTTATCTTGAGCTCCCTAAACAAACAAACAAAAAACAAAAAAAACCTTCTCTAAAGCTTTTTATTTTCTTCTTTTCTCCAGCTCTCCTCTCTACCTTTAGTATTTTATTAACCTCTAAAAACTTGACTACTCTTTGACAAATGATTTCCCAACCTGAATCAGAAACACCTTCTTACCGTTCAGTTTGTTTTTGCAACTACCTCAATGTTCCTCTGAACTTTAATGCCCCATGAGCATTGTAAATGTAACATACTTTCTTATCCCTTCAGGCTAGCCCCTCTTTTTGATTTTAATGTTTCTCATAATGGCAAAAATCCCTACTGTAATCAAGTTTGAATATTACATTTATTTTTCTTTCCTCTTCTCCTTCACTATCTATGTGCTGTTGGTTACTAAGGCTTAACAGTTCTATCTCTTTTATACACTCATATTTTTGTGTATCTCCTCCTTTCTCTTCTCATTGTCACTGCTTTAGGCTCTTACCAGCTCTTTTCACAAACAGTGCCATGTTTAATGAGTTTCTCTTCCCTCCATTCTCTCCTATATATTGCTATCAGATTAATTTTTCCAGAGGATATTTAATCTGGTTACTCTCCTGCTCAAAAACCTCCCTAGCTCCCAATTTCCTAGTGAGCAACAGGTAAAGAAGCTCACAAAGTGGCTCTCATCTACCTTGCCAGCATAATCACATATCATTTGCACTTCAACTGAATATGCTGTACAATTTCCTCTTATGTAGCTCATAGTATACTACTTACTCTGCCTGAGTGCCTCTTCTTTCTTTCTCTATAAGTCATGACAAAGCCTAAATTGAACTACTTTATTTAAGAAGTACATTCTAATTCATTCATTCAGCTATTCCTGAACTCCCCTGGTATGTACTAATGATACAATATAATATAAGTATGGTTTCTTCCCTCAAGAGGGAACTGCCTAATCACTCCAGTGGAATGTTACTCTACCTGAGTTTCTATAACATGCTATGTTTCCCATGGTATTAATTCCACTGAAAACTTCATTATGGTTATTTGTATGTAAATCATAGAGTTATTTTTCAAATTACTTTCATAGTTTTTATACAGTATTCAAGAAATATTTGTGCTATGATTAAGTTAACAAAATTTAAATAAATGACATATTCCACTTACTTTTTAGCAATTTGGTGAAGCATTTTTCTGAGCTTACCTCTCAAGTGTGTGAATATGTTTCCCTTAAATGACTAATGACATTAAAATTATTTCTGAATCTCTATTTTTTCCAAAGGTGTTGTGACTCTTTCTAAAACTTACATGTTACTAATGTTACTGAAACTTACAGTGTTGCTAAATACAAAACTTTGTGGGAGACAAGTAAATGTTACTGTGACCAGTATGTTTAGTTTTCCAGCCTGCAGTGTCCTTTAAGGTCTCCCTGGAAATGTTATTCCCTGATTTCTGACTGTCACAAAATCATACACTGATTGAGTTGTTAATAGATCTGAGAACCAAAAAGAGAAAAGCAGACAATTATTATTTTTATTACAGTTTATATTCCACATTGTTCTTGTATTAGTTTCAGGTGGAAAAGCAGGCAATTATTAATAAGTCTTACTTTTTAAAGATTAGGGTTTAGAGTACACAGTATTTCTTTAAATTACCCTGTGCAGATTTATTATTTTCTTACATAAAACCACCTTACATGACCTATGAAAGTGGTTTTAAAAATACAATAAAAGAAATATAAAGGAAAGCTATTCACTTTGACTTTATCAGGCCCTAATTACATCTAATGAGTTTAAAATCAGGTTGATTTACTAAGAGAAATGTACTTGCCCTCACATTTAAAACTTGTCTCTCTACTTTCAGATGAAACCTTATGGTTAATCAACACTTGTGGTTTTCCAGTTTTTCTAATCTCATTCACAGATGCGAGTAAGAATCTGGACAGCATGGGTACACAGCCATAAAGCTAAATCAACTTCTCACGGTAGTCATAGCCAGGAAGCCAGGCTATCGTCTTCCACCTGACTGCAGTGTGGGTGCCCAGGTAGCGCTCAGTGCTTCTGTCTACAGGGGATCTGTTCTTCCCCCTCCCAGAGACTCTGAATCAACAAAGATCCATGGATTAACATTCTTGGTGAGAAATGAAGAAACCAGTTTAGAGGCCTCTGCACCCCACGTGAGCACGACACCAGCCTCATCAAAGCCAGTAGGAAAATTCAGGGCATTCCCTCCCTCACATTAGTCCCTTCCACCAGCTCAGCACCATGGCATTAGAGGAAAACTGCTAGTTCCCTGCTGCTCCCTGAGAAGGGATAGAGAAGGTTTGACCTCATATTCATTTATCAGACTTTTCAGGGGGCTGCCCAATAGGCTGCTGTCTATCTCACCCAACTGAGACCAATGAAGAAGTCCAGCATGCTCTGGAAGCCTGAGTGGTTTGCAGTAGCTCCAGAGAACCTGTAGTACTGTAGATAGACACCAGAGGGAACAAGAGATAACAAACTCCTGAAAAAAGGAAACAGCACATCCCTCTAATTTGAAATTAAATCCAGAGAAGACACAGTCACAGAAAAGATTTGAGAGGCCCCTAGACTCTCAGGGAAACGGAAATTGACACAGGAATGAGACATCACTGCATACCTGTTTGAATGGCCAAAATCTGAAGCTGACAATGACAAATGCTGATGAGGATGTGGAGCAACCTCTCCTTCACTGCTGGTGAGAGCAGAGAGTGCAAAATGGTGCAGCCACTCTGAAGCCAGTGTAGCAGTTACTTACAAAACTGAGCACACATACATTTATACAACTCAGCCATCATGCTACTTGATTTACCCAAAGAAGCTGATAACTGGTATCTACACAAAAACCTGCAGAAGGATGTTTATAGCAGTTTTCATCATAATTGCCAAAACTTGGAAGCCACCAAGATGTGCTTCAGTAAGTAAATGGATAAATAAACTGTGGCACATCTAGGCAATGAAAAATTATTCAGCTCTATTCTAAGGAATGAGCTATCAAGCCATGAAAAGTCATGGAGGAAGCTTAAGGCATATTAGTAAGTGAATGAAGCCAATCTGAAAAGGCTGCATACTGCATGACTTCAACTCAGTGGATACTCTGGTAAAGGAAAAATGATAGAGACGGTGAAAAGATCAGTGGATTGCAAGTATTAGAAGACGGGTAGGGAGGAGATGGAAACATGCATGGGCAGAGCACACACAATTTTAAGCAGTGAAAATGTCTATATTGTAGTATAATGATGGGTGTGTGTAATTATGCATTTGTCCAAATCTATAGATATACAACACCTGGAGTGGACCCTAGTCCAGCCTATGGACTGTAGGTGATGTGTCAGTCATTGTATGTTCATCAGTTGAGCTAACAAATGTACCACTTTTGTGGTGAAGGTTGACAAGGAGGGGGCAATGCTTGAGTGAGACAAAGGGGTAATAGGAACTCTCTTTGCCTTCTCAATTTTGCTGTGAACCTAACACTGCTCTAGAAAAATGAAGTTTTTAAAAATATACTTGTAAAAATACATTAGTTAGTACACAACATAAAAAGATATAATTTGTGACATCAATAGCTTAAAATGTGGGGGAGAGTAAAAGTATAGAGTTTTACATGCAACTGAAGTTGTTATCAGCTTAAAACAAATTACTATAACTTTATGATGTCTTTCTTATGTAGCCCTGGGGTAAATGCAAAGAAAACACCTATGGCACATACAGGAAAAGAAAATGAGAAGAGAATCAAAGCATGTCAATGTAAAGAAAAATCAATGAATCACAAAGGAAGGTAGTGAGAAGCAAGAAAGACAAAAAAGCTACAAAAGAGAAAACAATGATCAAAATAATAATAATAAATCGTTCCCTATAAGGACATACAAAAAACCTAGATCAGTTCCCAGGTAATACAGATATTTTCCTGGATTTTCATCTAGAAGTCTTGTTTGATGTGGACCCCGGCTTGTGGGGTCCACCACATTGTGGACGAGGCACAAGAAATTCACACGGACTACCTAAGTCCTGTGGAGGAAAAGGGACAGCATGGCTTTTCTCTCAAGAGGAGAAAAGAGCCTTGGCCCTTACTATGACTGACCTTTATTTCTTTTTCTGGGCACATTACATGATGGTGCTCGTTTACTATGCACAGTTTTGCTTGAAGTGGTTACCTTTTACAGACAACAAAGGAGATGATGCCGCTAATCAATCACAGAAGAAGGATACTTGCAAATGCAAAGGGAAAAGTGGTTGAACTGGTTACACATGTCCTTGAGAGGTTTAGCATGGACTTTAGAAAATTACAGTAGGCACTTGCTGCCTCAATTCAGGGTGAGAGAGTCTTAGCAAAAGCGAGTCTCAAAGCAGCCTAGGTACACTGCAGGCCTGTTTCCCCACAGGAGAACCTATCTGTGGGCATGGGTCCTGTCTGGGCCCACACCACACAGAATGACCTCCTATATTTCCCCCCTTGTTTTTAGTCAGGACCACTATAGATCCCACAAAGCATGCTTGCTACTCGCTGGTCTCTCACTTGACCTTGGGAAAATAATTCACAAATGCGTCAAAGTGTCACAGGTGGGCACGGGTAACCAGGTCCTTAGTGATCGGGACAAAGAATTGAACCGAACACCCAGAGTTCATAGAAGAGAACATGGGAGTAGGTGAACTCCAAGCAGAGATCGACCTCATGGGCTGGAGGGACTCTATTCTTATAGGGAGGATCCTTTCTGGCTAGTTTTGGTGGGCTTTTACTGAGTATACACAAGTAGTTGCATTACTTTAAAACTACTGTGCATGTGGTTACCCATGATCCTCCCCGATTGGTCACCAGGGAAGAGGGTCCCACAATGCTACGGGATTAATCCCCGTTTCTCTTGGGGTCCCCCTGTACTCGGTTCACCTTTCCCTAAGCCAGAGAATTATAGCTCTCCATGCTTGAGATTGGTGAAAAAGAAAAGAGTTATTTATTCAAGTTATACAGACTAAAAGTAATGACTTAATGTCTTTGTCAAAATCCCAAAGTCCCTTGAAACACCCACAAACGCACACAGTCCTTCCTTCCCCCCTTTGCCCAGTTTGTGGTACCGTATCTCAGGAAAAGAAATAGAAGTCCATGGCTTAGGCAGCTCTGGGTTTCTCCCAGTAATTTGTGCTCAGCTGGCAGGTCTTCCTTAGTTCCCAGCACCATTGGTTGTGTTGCCAGGATCTCCAGCTAAAGCCGGGTTGTGATTCTTCTGATGGCTGGGGTGGTGGGGGTGGGGGCGGAGGGGTGATCCCCCTTTCTGGGAGAGCGATGACAGCAGCAGCAGCAACAGCGCCCAGAGGGCTAGCGCGGAGCTTATCGTGTCCTGGCCCCAGGTCCAGAGCAAGTGGCTGTGAGGTTGGCCTGAGGCTCCAAGAGCCCGGGGTGCGAGCGTGGGAGCATTGCGCCGAGGTCTGGTGGTGGCTGCAGCAGCAAGGCGGTGACCCCGTGCTCCCGAGTCACTTACTGGTGGCCCCTTCTCGTGGCCCTGGCTGCAGAGCCGGCTGGGGCTTGGAGCCAGGCAGTAGAGGAGCCGCAGGCGGCTGTGTCTCAGGTGGTGTCTGCATGGCTGCGGGAGTCCCCATTCTGCTAAAGCCACATGGTTCTCTCTTCAATGGCTGCCAAGCCTGGGTTTTAAATCCCCGAGCCAATCTTCCTCTGCAGCCCCATTTCCGACTCCTCCCACACTCGGCCTCACATGCCAGAACTCATCCTTCCAGCTTTACTGGGCTGCCATCATGAGTCTGGCCAGGAATGGCCCCATGTCATGGAGCCAATCGTCTCTGAGCTCCCACGCAGGCACTATAACTACGGGGAGTTGCCTCCCAGTTACATCTTGGTGGGGAAGTTACTTCCATTCCTCTGGCTCAGAGCTGGTCACAGCTATTTAACATATCTATGCAACCAGTTAAAGGTTATAGATATGTTAAATGACCATGCCAGATGGTAGCTGCAAAGGCTGTTGCTGTGCGAAACAGTTGTCAAAGGCCCTGCTCCATGTGTCTCTTTCCCAAACCCATACCTGGGGTGGAGGGTGAGGACATCCTATATATTTTTCTAATATTTCCTGGACACCTTGAGTTCTGAACCCCACTCCAAATCTCCATTTGGGGACCCCTCTGGCTGCAGCCTCCTACAAAAGTACACAGAGCATTATTATAATCAATAAGCAACCAGCGGTTCCAAAGACCCACATTCTCAGAACAGGCCCATCAATCATTGTCAGGCAGTAATGATCAAATAGATAACATTCAAAGAACTCTGAGGGCCTATTTGAGTCAGGGTCAGGTAGCTAAAGGGCCACAAAACTTTAGGGAAATAAATTCATTTCAGGCTTGAATCCCTATCATTTAAATTGAGGGTATTAGCAAAGTAGGTTTCATAGGATTTTATGCATTATTTCTTAGGCCTGATCACCCTGGGAAAACTGCCCTTTCCCACACAGGGTTGCACCACCTCAGGCATTGTTTCAGGCTTAGGTCAAGCAGGGGAAGTGAGGCAGCCAAGAGATAAGAAGACTTCTTGCAGACAGAATGAGGACTCAGGCTATGGCAAAGTCGAGGGGCAAGGGTCCATCACCCCCTTTTTCTATAGCCCCCCAAGTCCTTCCCTGACGCCCTCCTCATGATCATGCCTGTCTCAGGTCATCCCTCCCTTGAGGAATCTTACCCGTCACTGGCTAACCGATCAACCACTGGGGGCCAGGCAAGGTGAAGTAAAGTGGGCAGAGGGGGTGCTCCTGCCAGGGAGATAAGCTTTGTCTCCTTAGTGGCTTAGGGTCCCAAGGTCACTCACTCAGCCTTAGCCATGGTGGGTTTACAGCTCTTGAAATCAGGCAGGGTGGTTCCCAAAGTCTAATCTCGCCCTTTTTTGTTTGTAAATGCAATTGTAGTTGTTAAGCCTGTGAAAGGTACTATTTGTTGTTACCAAATGCAATATGAAGAAAACAACTTTATATACATCATAAAGCACAAATAAGGATTAAGACAAGGAGACATCCAATGGCTGCCATGACCCAAACTTGTAAATTCAGTCCATTGAAGCAGTTTTTAGGGTTCATCCATTGTAAGATTATTGTCGAGGGTCTGGAACACTTTTTGTTCAGTAAGGCCTTTGCTTGGGCATTAAGAGCCTTGATGCCCCCCCGCCCCCAATGTGATGGGGACACGCCTAAAGGGAACGGAATGGAGTACTGAGGGGTTGTTGCCCTCTGCAGGAGGTGCTTGAGCATTGACCCCTGTCATTAGGGCAGGCCCCATCCTCCTCTATGGGCAGACCCAAGTCTGTGTGTGATGGTGTGTGTGTCTGTTTTCCTGCTGATTGTTCAGGGTCTGCTGGGCTATCTGGTCTGTCAGTCGATTTGTTCTCAGCTCCAGGTAGCAGAGCTTGGTGTCTGTACTGCTCATGATAAGGCTTGACTCTTTTCGCTGGTAGCCAGACAGGACCTGTAGAGATGGAAACACACACATACCCTCTTCCCCAAGTTAAGAGGCCTACAGGGCCCTGCCAAGAGCCATCTCCTAGTGAATCTCTATATAAAACCTGAGGATAAGATGACTTTGGCTCTTTCTTCTGAAAATGTTTCTCAATTGGAGTACAGAGTGATTCATCACAATTTAGAAAATTATATGTAAATATGGCTAACATAATCAAATTTTCAGGGAAAGGACTCATGATTCCCCTTTTTCTGTTTTCTTTTTTTTAAGAAGACTTTTAAAAGTATGATGAGCCTGTTCTACAATTGCCTTACCTGTTGGATTGTAAGGTATTCCTGTTTTATATTGGATATTCCAAAAATGAAGAAAAACCTGAGTTGAATAGGCAAGGTATCCAGGGCCATTATCAGTTATAATTTGCTGAGGCCATCCTAAATGAGTAAAGGCCTCAAGTTGATAGGCTTGTATATTTTCAGCAGATTCTCCTGTGAAGGCAGAGCATGTACGGCACCAGAATAAGTATTAATAGAAATATGAACATATTTGAATTTTCCAAAGGGAGCGTAATGAGTGACATCTGTTTGCCAAATTATTTGAGAACTAAGACCTGGTAAATGGGGGTGTCTTGCTAAGGGCTTGGCAATCAGGACATTCTTTAATAATTTGCTTAGCTTGGAAAGACAGGCCCCCCCGCTGTTTCCACAAGGTGCAATGAGTTTAAACAGCAAGTGAATTACCCTGTTGTTCTCGGGACCTAGTAGCTCCTAGGTTCAGAGTTTTCAAGAAAAGTAGGAAAGATGGAGGTGGGGATGCTCTGCATAAATATGTTTTAGACAAAAGTGGTTGTGTGCCAAGGGCCTTTTGTGAGTCGGTTGACTAAATGTTCCCTTCAGGAGACTAGCCAGTTCTTCCCCAAGGAAATGATCAGTGTTTACACTGAGTTACAGGTACTGAGTTAAAAAATGATACTTAGTCTTCTGTAGAGAAGGGCTAGTTCTCCATGGGAGACAGTACACCTATATTTCATTTTTATAATAAAGGGTCATGGCTCTGGCATAAATAAGGAGGATTCTTAACATTTCTTTAACATGTCACACCCCCCATTCCACTTATAGCATGCTTTAGGTTGACAAATTTATGAACACATTCACAACTTTCAGAAACAGTTTTTTCTCTACTGGCAAATACATTTACTTTTTGTGGTTGTTGTTAATTCTTATTGATTACTGCATTCCTTGAGTGTGCTCAGAAGTGAGCTGTCTCATTATCTAGTGCCCCTGACAACTTTAGGGAGGCTGGAGAAGAGGGAGGGAGGATGCTGAGCTCCACATGGCTTGTCCTGGGATTAAAGCAGTCCCTGGGCCTCCATAAGAAAGATTCAGACTGGTTAAAAGACGCATTTTCTCATTATTTTTTTTCCTGTGCATTTTACTGTCTGAGGGAAGTGAGATCTTTTTCTCTTCTTTAAACAATCAATTTAAATTCTTTCTGAGTAGAATCCTTATGATGTAACAACATTAGAGATCTTATTCTATTTACCAGAGGTTTAGCAAAATATTTTGAGACTGAGCCACTCCTTTCAAAACAAACACATAAAAAAACAAAATTCAAGCAAACCAGTATTTTCAAATTAAACCCTTTAAAGGAGGGAGTGAGAACCTGACCTAGAGTCTTATCTCATACCACCTCGTGTTGCTTCAACTTCTGCCCAACTTTTTCCTAAGTAAGTCTAAAGATCCCTTATCAGGGAGACACTCAGCAGCCCTAAAATGCAGCTGAAGTAGCTTAAAACATTGCTCTTGTTCCTAAGAGAGCCCATTCCCCATGGTTGAGGATTTGCAGAAACTTTTAAAGAAATTTTTTAACAAATAAAAGAAACTTTTTCTGAAATTCCTTCCACCACAAGCACAGTGATTAAAAAACCAGTCTCATATCCTAAGAACACTAAAACACCAATATAAAAGAAGCTTTGCACCCCGATGTTCGTAGCAGCACAATTTACAATAGCTAGGTGCTGGAAGCAACCTAGATGCCCATCAGTAAATGAATGGATCAAAAAACTATGGTACATTTACACAATGGAATTCTATGCAGCAGAAAGAAAGAAGGAGCTCCACCATTTGCAACAGCATGGGTGGAGCTAGAAAGTATTATGCTAAGCGAAACAAGCCAGGCAGTGAAAGACAAATACCACATGATCTCACCTTTAACAGGAACCTAAACAACAAAACAAAGAAACAAGCAAAATATAACCAAAGACACTGAAATAGGGGACAGACTGACAGTGACCAGAGAGGAGAGAAGAGGGAATTTCAGGGGAGAATGGGAAGGGTTTACAGGAACCAATTTAAAGGACACATGGACAAAAACTAGAGGGAGGGAGGTAATGGAAGGGAATTGGGGAGGGTTGGGTGGGTGGGCTGGAATGGGAGTAAAAGGGAGAAAACTGTACTTGAACAATGATTAAAATAAAATTAAAAAAGAGAAGAAGAAAAAAAACAGTCTCAATTTTCCCTTTTCTCTGCCTGCACCTTTAAATCCTCATACTGGTGGATGGAGGGAAAAGGCAAAACTGAAGGGGCTGCAAGAGGTGGCTTAAAAGAAAGAATTTGCTGAGATGCTTGTAAACTGTCCTGTAACTAGTTGATGTTTTTTAAAGCTGATTAAAGGGAAGATCTTTGCTCTTTCTCCCAAGCCCAGACCTATTATGGGGTTGTGCCACAGGGATCGGCTTGTGAGTGTTTTTATAGTGTTGAGGCAAGCACCCTTGTGACTCTTAACTGCTTGATGTGAGCCTGTGAGGTTGCTGCAAATATTTGGGGAAGTGAGAAAGGCTCCTGCTTACTAAAGAAGGTACAGTTGCAAAGCATTCACAAAAGAGAGCAACCTAGGAAGAAAACCCTTTTCCTCTGAAATCCAACACACCCTACAACCTAACTGAAAAGCACTCAGTGTCATCTGCCCTTACCTGTGCTGATGTGCGCATACTCTAACCAACTGGTGTGTTGTCCATAAGGACAATGGGTGCCAACTGATGTGGATCCCGGATTGAAGGGTCACCACATTGTGGATGAGGCACGAGAAATTCACACGGACTACCAAGTCCTGTGGAGGAAAAGGGACAGCATGGCTTTTCTCTCAAGAGGACAAAAAGCCTCAGCTGTTGCTGTGACTGACCTTTATTTCTTTTCTGGGCACATTACATGATGGTCCTCATTTACTATGCACAGGTTTGCTTTAAGTGGTTACCTTTTACACAAAACAAAGGAGATGATGCCGCTAATCACATCACAGAAGAAGGATATTTGCAAATGCAAAGGGAAAAGTGGTTGAACTGGTTACACTTCATACTGGGGAGGTTTAGTACAGACTTTAGCAAGTTACAGTAGGCACTTGCTGCCTCAATTCAGGGTGAGGGAGTTTTAGCAAAAGCGAGTGTCAAAGCAGCCTAGGTACAATGCAGGCCTGATTCCCCGAGGGAGAACCTATCTGTGGGCATGGGTCCTGTCTGGGCCCATACCACGCAGAACGGTCTCCTATACTTGTTATTTTAGCTTTTAAGTTTGCGTGTATGCCCCACACTTACCCTAGATTACACCTTATTTTTCAAACTTTCTTATCAATTTTCTCTTAGTTTTCCATGTATTACATTCTTACATGGCTGTTTTATATGTACACAAGCAATCCAAATCAAACACCTTTTGAAAATGACTCAGAATCTAAATAAAGCATCACATCAACCCATCTCTAAAAAGAGGTTTTACAATTGAGAACAATAACACTTACGCAATTTAAATTTCTCAAATATCTGAATGGGAATGCCATCTTTTCTCCCAGGCCACGAACTGATGGGGAGGCTAAACAAGGGCCTAGTCATCCTATTTCATGCATGGGTTCACGTTCAGTTCCCCCTTTTCTCTTGTTTTCCCAGCTGGGGCCGTGGTCTCTCCTTGAACCAGTTTATAGTGTACAGACAAGCAGTACTTAAAGGAAAAGTGGTATGGGGCTTTGTTCTTACACCATTTATTCTAAGTAGAACCACTGAAGTTCAAGGGCATTTGATGAGACTTCAGGGAATTCACTTCTGCTTTCTGTTAGAAGAAGAAGAGCTAAAAGAACTGCAGGCCCACTGTTTCCAACATGTTCCTGGCAGGCGGGTGGTCAGGGTGTAGTAAATGATATCTTCCTTTGTCTCCCAGTGCATATGAACTACCAACACTCAAGAATAAGATATCTGATTTTTTGTATTCCCAGTAATATTAGCTCTAGGCTTCTTTCTAATGCAATACCTTTTTTTTTCAATCAGGTGTTATTGTTTTTTTTTTATTTGAAACATTATTGATTATCTTCTATGTTCTTGATATTGTTCTATATGTTGGCAATAAAGAAGGAAATAGATACGAACCTGGAGGTGAAACTGATTGACTTTGAAACAACAGCATTCGTTTGCCATCCTGACTCTCTCTTCCCTGTCCTTTCGCATACTGTAAATCAGTCACTTAGCTTTTGAGAAGTGAGTATCACTCTTCGAAGGTACCAGATAGGTGAAAGCTGTTTCATGTAATGAAAGGAAATGAACCTAACAGTGGAGTTTCCCCTCAGTCTATGAGGGAAAAACTGTGAAACCACACAGGAAGAACAGAATTAGCACCTTGAGTTCTAATCTCTCTTATCCCAAGGGGGAAAGTGTTTTAAATTTGCTTAAGCAAAAATACAGTGGGGAATACATAAGTGACAAAGATATTTCAAAGTGCTATAACCCAAGTAGCAATATTTCTCATATGTTACTCTTCACTTAATTCCAATCAGCAAAACGATATAGTATGTGTGGGTGCTATTAAAAATCTCAGTGTATTTATTCAAGGTTAATAATGGCCAAAGCAGCCACTGAAAACAAAGATCCAAATTTTGAGGAAAATGAACAATTGTAAACCTACTTTTGCCCACTCCTCTATATACAGAGTTAATTTGTCAAATATACATGGAAAATGAAATACAATGCCATGGGTACCGTCAGGCACTACCCATCATTCCTGCTGTGACTTACCTTGTCACCAGTTTGTAACCATCTCCTGGCTACCACCCTGGTGCAGCTGGTTTGATAGAGATAAATGACAATGGGATCTAACAAACCGCCAGAGACCAAGAATACAGTGATGTTCAACTGCAGGAGCAAATCCAAAGCAGAGAACACTGGGAATCACAGCTATATCTCTCAAAACTTAGATCCCACCATATATACAATTATCCAACAAGAAAGAGAAGTGTTTAATCTATCCTTATTATTGAAAATGCATCTAACCTTAAATAATGACTCAAAATTTTATTGGTGATATCAAAACATCGGTGATGTTTTGAATTCACCTATTTGCTCACAAATAAAATTGTGAATTGAAACCTAATGATAACATTTTATTTTTTTTCCAGTTTTATTGAAGTATACTTAACAAATTAACATTGTATATAGAGGGGTGGGAAAAAGTAGGTTTATAGTTGTTCATAGAAAAATACATGCATTTTATAATTACTACAATAGCTTTATTAACTCAAAAAATGTCATAATGCAACTGTAAATACACTTTTGCCAACATCTGTATTTAAGCTACACAAAATGAATACTTTTTTAAGGTTTTATTGATTTGATTATTTTTTACAGAGAAGAGAAAGGAGGGAGAGAAACATCAATGCATGTTTGTCTCTTGTGGGCTCCCCACTGGGGACCTGGCCCACAACCCAGCCATGTGCCCTGACTGGGAATCAGACCAGTGACCCTTTCATTCACAGCCTGGCACTCAGTCCACTGGGCCACACCAGCCAGGGCCAAAAGGAATAAGTTTTGATTATACTTTTTTAGAAGGTGACTTCATCAGAACAAAAATATTATCAAATGATAAAAAGAATGAGTAATTTGTAACAAAAATGCTAAAAGAAAATGTAAAATCTATTTAATATTTAACTATTTTAGAACTTCCAATTTTTGGTGGAAATCAACACAAAAAAATATGCAATAAGCTCTCACCAGAAAATAATGCGATATGTACAGCTATCTCACAGAACTTGGAGAAAAGCACACTATCTTTCCATCATTACCAACCCACTCACATGCCTCAGAATACAATAACTGATATGTTTAGGATAGTACAAAAATGAACATTCTTAATACACTAACAACAGTTACAGAAAAGAAAATATTCAGGCCTCAAATTTTTCTGTGCTTTTCCTTTATTCATAGTCCTTTCTCCCATCATTAAATTGAAGCTATTACTCTTAAAGTACTCTGAATAATAGATAAATGAGGAACTGTGGCATGAATACCAATATTAACATTTATTTCACAGGAATATTTTCCAAAAGAATAGCAATGAATTGTCTAGAGTTTCTTCAAAGTCTTAGCAGAAGTGTTGTACATGGCAATTGCTTATTAACTTTAATAATAGTCTATCCAAAGCAGGAAACCTTAAAATATTTCTATTTGGTGGTGAAATGCTTTTTATTTCAGCAGATATTTATGAACCATGTGACTCTAATGGAAGGCATTTGAAATGATTTTTATCCACTCAAAAATGCTCACGAGGCTAGAGGAAGTATATTGGCAATCCATTTTTCTAAAGAAAACCCAGACAGATAACTAAAATCAAAGTGTCTATTGCAAACAGAAAAAAAATAAAAAAATAACATCTCTTTTAGGTTTAGCAGCATAATTTCATGAACCAAGAACACCTCTACAAGCTGGAGGTCCAATGGTGAGCACGACAGTTTGCCCTGGACTGTTAGCCTCCAGTGAGAGACACAGGCAGGGGTAGATGCCACTACACTGAATAGTAAGGATGCTGCCAGAGAGCTCATGGTGGATGACCACGTGCCAGGTTTATAAAGTCAGGAAAGACTTCTCCTCTTACCTCACACCTAAGCAGGAACCTCAAGGAAAGTAAGGTTATGTAGATTAAACGCCATAGAATCAGGACATTTTAACAAATAACAAATACCAAACACTAACAGAGTAGCTATAAATATTAGGAATTGCAGTATTCCCAAATAGTCAATAACTGCATATGGTGATACTGACTATACATATGTCCAGTTCATGAACTATTTTTAAGCATTAAAATGGAAATAATTGTATTGAATAATACAATTATGCATAGTACAATAATACAGTTATTGTAATACAATTATTAAAATTATGGAATAATAATATAATTATTCCAATTACAATGGAAATAATTCACTTTGTATTATGCTCACTTAAGCAAGGTGTGTGTTTCCCCGTATTCACTTCTCTGAAGAGTTCTGAGTTAGGAGTGCCAGAAAAGAATATTTTGAGTGAGTTTAGGAAGGTGAAGTGAACCTGAGGCATCCACATCCTTCGTGACAAAGGCAGTGAATAGTTCCACGTGCGTGTTCGTGGTTCCTGATCTGCTGCCCCCTCTGCCTGCCCCACACCCCATTGGCATGGGTCAGCAGCCAGGCCATAGCTCCTACTGCTCCCAGTAGTACTTTATCAACTTCTCCAGTTCCTGAGGCAGGTGTGCATTTTGCAGTGAAGGGTGGACCCTTGCTTCCCTTTACAGATCATCTCCAGCATCAAAGCTGGAGGTGTGGAGGCCATGAGAAACCAGTGTTTGCTGCAGTCCAGCCTCATCAGTCTCAGTTCATCCTTGTAGGTTCTAGGTTATTCTGCTCCTCCTGTTCTTTCTTCTAGATTGTATGTCTGTCTGGCTTCAAAGTCTTCTACCGATCACAGAACAATAGCTTCTTTTTTTATTTTTAAGATTTTTATTTATTTATTTTTAGAGAGGGAAAGGAGGGAGATAGAGAGAGAGAGAGAGAAACATCAGTGTGCGGTTGCTGGGGGTCATGGCCTGTAACCCAGGCATGTACCATGACTGGGAATCGAACCTGCGACACTTTGGTTCACAGCCTGAGCTCAATCCACTGAGCTACGCCAGCCAGGGCAATAGCTTCTTGACCTGCTTTCTCAATTGCATAGGATCAAATTCTTATAATAAATGCCTCTTATTTTATCCTCTGATCAAGCTCTGATTGCTTCCATGGTGTTTTTACATCCTGGATAATAACATTGTAAAAACAATCGTGGCATAATGTCAAGTTAAGACATCAGTACGCAAAATTTATGTAAATTTTAATTTCAATAGTTTAAATGTAAGTGGATCTAAAATTCACCAAAATATTAACTGTGATTTTATTTGGGCAAGAGGGACAATGTGTGAGTTTTTGTCTTCTTTATATTATTCAGTGTTTCTACATTTTAAAAGTGAACATACATTCATTTTATAATTTAAACCAGCAAGAGTATATATACTTATTTTTCTAACAATAAATCTTCAGAGCAAAAAAAAAGGTATTCACCTAACTGTGTGATTGTAGGTCCTTCTAATTCAGATAAATGAATCCTTTGGGGGTTTCTAAATGCTGGTATTTGAAAACCAGGAGTAGAAAGGGTTGTAAACAATTAAAGTTCTACCATCAATATGTTTGGCTATGGCTCAGCCACTAAACCTCATGGATGCTGACTTGAAAAACTGTGTCATATTCCCCAGCACAACATAATGTATCTTTTTTTTCTATGAAAAAAAAGTGAAAGTCAAGTGAAAGGAGTTCATCATCACCAAGCACTTATTATATGAAATGTTAAAGGGCCTTATCTAAGAAAAAGATGATCAAAACTATGAACAGTAAAAATTACAACAAACTCTTAACTATCAACAACTGAACCTAAAAAAGGAAAGCAAAAACAAACTAAGCAAACAACTAAAGCAGGAACAGAACCACAGAAATGGAGATCACAAGGAGGGTTATCAGTAAGGAAGGGGAGTGGGGAGAATGGGGGGAAATGTACAGGGAATAAGAAGCATAAATGGTAGGTACAAAATACACAGAAGAGGGTTAAGAATAATATAAGAAATGGAGAAGCCAAACAACTTACATGTACAACCCATGGACATGAACTAAGAAGGGAAGTGCTGGTGTGAGGGGGGTACAGGGCAGAGGGGAATAATGGGGAGAAAGAAAATGGGACAACTGTAATAGCATAATCAATAAAATATACTTAAAACAAATTAAAAATAATAAAAAAGAAATTAAAATCATGCTTACTTTGGGAGAGACTAAATGGGAGTATCTCCATCATAATACGTTTTGAGGTGTATAATCATTGTATATTATCATTTCTGAATGTCTGCTATCAAATAAAACACTTTAAAAGTAGAATATAATGATTAAATTAATGGTTTATCAAAAATGCAGAAATAAAGTGAAAATGTTACTGATAAATCAGGGCGTGTATTTTGAGTTTCCCTGAGAGTAGGGTGCTGGTCCTTGTCTGTTCTATTTAGTGTTATTTTGTTTCCATAATAGAACCCCTCTTGCCCAGTGCAATGTAACATGTTCCATCTAGTGTTAGGAGTTAAAGGTGAGGAGAATGGCTCTATGCAATTATGTTTTCTTTGTGTAGAACAAAGTGCCCTTTGGAGGAATGAAACTATAGGCTAGGTCTTTGTAGTATCACTCTGAAGCCAAAGGTGTAAACCAGGCTTGATTGTAATTATCAATGAGTGTACATCTGATTAGTGGTATTATACATGTCGTGTGTGTCTAGCATACTGAAAAGCCACAAATAAGACTGAACTTGTGTTACAGGAACACCCCACCCCATATAGCCATGCATGGCAAGAAGAAATACCTTCACACCACCTGGCGTGGTTCAGTTGGTTAGGCGCCATACTGCAAATAAAAGGTTGCCAGTTGATTCCCAGTCAGGGCACATGTCTTGGTTGCAAGTTCAGGCCCCAGTGTGGGCATGTATTTGAAGGCATTTCTCTCCCTTCCTTTGTCCCTCCCTTCTCCTCTCTCTAAAATAAAAAAGTAAAAGTAGTATTTTTTTTAAAAATAACAAATATCTTTAAATGAGCACTTAAACTGAGACTTCATGTATATTTAATTCTTTAACGTTAGTAACTGAAAATTTGAAACAGTTAACTCATTTTATTTTATTAAAAATAAGTTTTAACTACCTGTTTTCAACACCTAATATTTTCCTTAAAAATATTTTAGTTCCTCTTTTACAGGAATAAGCTTGTCACTTGTATTTTAAATGTATATCTATTCACATTACACTCCACAAAATACCTCAGGCTTCTAGATACTCCCTGACAAAACTTAAATGACTATTCACTACTCAAAACAACTAAAATGTTCATTCTTTTAAAATTATTTTTAAAAGCTTAGTAATCATTTATGACCACTAGTAAAAATCTCCAGATCTCACCAACAGTCGTTGTATAGTTAGCAGCAACCTCTGACTTAAGAAGGCACTTACTTGGTAGGCTGATTGTGTGTAAAGCACACCTGGTTTGCTGTTTATCACATCACTAGTCAGAAAACACATTTGTCTTAAAACACCATATGATGTGAATTAGAGTCTCTCGGTTTAAACAATTAATCTAATACTTATTTTTATGTGACCTTGAAAAATTATTTAACTTTGTATCATTAGATTCCTCTAACTATAAAATAAAAACAAATACCATCCAATTATTGTGAGATTAAATAAGAGAATCCCTGAAAAGTACTCAATACATAGCCTGGAATTTAGTAAATGCAAAATAAATGTTAACTATTGTTATTTATTATCTCAATTTATCATTCTTGGTGCATTCTGTTACTTGTGACAGCTTCAATTCATATTTTATGTAGATTAACAAAATTTTTTTAACATATTTTCCTAATTAGATTGAGGAGATGGTTCAAGTAACTAATTAAGGTATATCCCAACTGCTTGGTTGATAAAAAGTCAACATTTCCCTACATTATAAATTCTGATGGGACAGACACTATGTTACTTAGCTCACCTACACTCATTCATTCATTATTAAGAAAGTACCTAATATACATTTCAAGAAAGTGAGGAATATATACCATTAATTATATTTTATTGATTATGCTATTACAGTTGTCCCATTTTCCCCCTTCACTCCCCTCCACCCTGCACACCCTTTCCCACCCACACCCTGCCCTTCAGTTTATGTCCATGGGTCATACTTATAAGTTCTTTTGCTTCTACATTTCCCATACTATTCTTATCCTCCCCCTGTCTATTTTTGACCTACAATTTATGCTACTTATTCTTTGTATGTTTTCCCCCTCTCTCCTCCTCCCACTTCCCTGTTGCTAACCCTCCATGTGATCTCCATTTCTGTGGTTCTGTTTCTGTTCTAGTTGTTTGCTTAGTTTGTTTTTGTTTTGTTTTAGGTGTGGCTGTTAATAATTGTTAGTTTGCTGTCATTGTACTGTACAAGCTTATCTTCTTTTTCTTAGATAAGTCCCTTTAACATTTCATAAAATAAGATCTTGGTGATGATGAACTCCTTTAATTTGACCTTATCTGAGAAGCACTTATCTGCCCTTCCATTCTAAATGAAAGCTTTGTTGGATAGAATAATCTGGGATGTACGTCCTTGCCTTTCATGACTTGGAATACTTCTTTCCAGCCTCTCCTTGCCTACAAGGTCTCTTTTGAGAAATCAGCTGACAGTCTGATGGGAACTCCTCTTTAGGTAACTGTCTCCTCTCCTCTTGCTGCTTTTAAGGTTCTCTCCTTATCTTTAATCTTGGGTAATGTAATTATGATGTGCCTTGGTGTGTTCCTCCTTGGGTCCAACTTCTTTGGGACTCTCTGAGCTTCCTGGACTTCCTGGGAGTCTATTTCCTTAGCCAGATTGGGAAGTTCTCCTTTATTATTTACTCAAATAACTTTTCCATTTGTTGCTCTTTCTCTTTTCCTTCTGGTACCCCTATAATTCAGATGTTGGAACATTTAAAGATGTCCTGGAGATTCCTAACCCTCTCCTCATTTTTTTGAATTCTTGTTTCTTCATTCTTTTCTGATTGGATATTTCTTTCTTCCTTCTGGTCCACTCCATTGATTTGACTTCCAGTTTCCTTCCCATCACTATAGGTTCCCTATACATTTTCCTTCATTTCACTTAGCATAGCCTTCACTTCTTCATCCAATTTGCAACCAAATTCAGCCAATTCTGTGAGCATCCTGATAACCAGTGTTTTGAACTGTTCATCTGATAGGTTGGCTATCTCTTCGTCACTTAGTTGTATTTCTTTTGGAGGTTTGATCTGCTCTTTTGTTTGGGATATTTTTTTTTTGTCTTGTCACATCTGTTACATAGATGTGTTCATAGGGTGGAGCCTTAAGTGTTCACTAGGCTGGGGCATGCCAGTCTCTGGGTTGTAATGCTGTATGTGGGACTGGCGTCCAAGAGGGATCAATGGTGCTTGCTCCACTCTCTGCCAGATTTCAGTCATTTCTGCCGCTTCCCCCAAGCAAACTGGATCCTTCTGGTGCTGATTCCTGTGTGGGTGGATTTGTGTACATCCTGGGACCCTGTGGGTCTCTCCAATGAACTCTCCTGTGAGGCTGGGAGTTTATCCCAGCACCTCAACTTCCACAGGTGTTTTCAATTGGTGTTTTGAGGCTTTATTTCCCCCCAGGGGACCTCAGGTTGGGCAGTCTGTCTTGCTCCTCAGTTTTGCCTGGTTTATCTGCATGCGAATGTGGGACCACCCAGCTGTCTTGCCCTCCACAATCCACCACCTCTCTGGGTTCGCCTGCTGCCACTCTGCACGCCCGAGGTCTGCCAGCTGCTCTGCTGTGAGCCCTCTCCATCCCAGCTCCCCAATTCTGCCCCTCCTGCTGGACTGGATGAATGTGTCTACTTTAACTCTTTGGTTGTCAGACTTCCATACAGTTCAATTTACTGTCAGTTCTGCTTGTTTTTTGTTCCTAAATTGTTGTCCTTATTTTGGTTGTGCAAGGAGGCACAGTGTGTGTACCTACACCTCCATCTTGGCCGGAAGTCCCCAATTCATGCATTAATTGAAGTTTAAAGGCTCCAGTGAGAGAAGAAAAATTGTATGAAACTAATTAACAGAAGTGAAAAAAACATATGTGATGATAGAAGTTGATTCAAAACAATAATATCTGATTTAGTCAGGCGCTTTATGGATGGAGAAAGAGGTTCCCAAACTAAAACCCATGTTTTACCAAAGTCTTGGTATTCCTCTGCATTCCACGCCCCTTCTTCCTGTGATTGATGGAACTATAACAGCCTGATGTGTCTTTTTAGCTTTTCCAACTACTTCCATTCTGCATCCTGCTTTGGAGTTCTGTTATAGACAGGATGTGCTACATTTGCTTACCCAGCACCTATTCCCCCATTTTTCGGGTAATAATTTCCTTATAGTGAAAAAACTGAAACAAAATTGCCTCAAACTCTGGTCAGAACAGGAAGCCAATTATGTCTCAGTTTCCAAAGAAAAATAGTAGCTTCTACATTAGTTATTTTTATGTTAATAGAATATTTTATTATGGAGAAATATATGTAACATAAAAAGTGCCATTTAAACCATCTGTAAGTGTAGTTCATTGGCACTTAGTATATTCATATTGCAACCATCACCATCTATCTCCAGAATTTTCATCTTTCCCACCTGAATTTCTGTACCCATTAAATGCCAACTCCCCGTGTCCTCCTCCCCAGCAACCACCATTCTGTTTTCTGTTTCTATAAATTTGATTACTGTAGGTATCTCACAAATGTTGAATCACACAATATCATTCTTTTGTTATTGACTTTTTACTTAATAGAATGTCTTTAAAGTTCATCCATGTTGTATAATGGGTTCAATTTCCTTCTTTTTGAGGTTGAATAATATTTCATTGTACGTGTGTACCAGATTTTGTTTACCCATTCACTTGTCAATAGACACTTGGGTTTTCTTCCCTTGGGTTATTGGAAACAATGCAGTTGTGAATGTGGGTGCACAAATATCAGTTAAAGTCCTGACTTTGATTGTTCCTTTTATTTCTCTTTTCTTTTCTTTTCTCTTCTTTTCTTTTTTCTTTTCTTTTCATTCTTCCCCTTCCTTCCTTCCTTTTCCTTCCTTCCTTCCTTCCATTTCCTTCCTTCCATTTCCTTCCTTCCTTTTCCTTCCTGCCTTCCTTTTCCTTCCTGCCTTCCTTTTTCTTCCTTCCTTCCTTTTCCTTCCTTCTTTCTCCATTCCTGTTACTTCCTTCATGTTCCTTCCTTCCTGTTCCTTTCTCCGTGTTCCTTCCTTCCTTCTTCCTTCCTTCATTTTACTTCCTTCCTTTCTTCCTTCCTTCCTGTTCCTTCCTTCCTTCCTTTTTCCTTCCTCCTTCTACCTTCCTTTTACTTCCTCCCTCCCTTCCTTTCTTCCTTATCCCTTCCTTCCTGTTCATTCCTCCCTTCCTTATTTCTTCCTTTCTTCTTCCTTTCTTCTTCCTTCCTTTCTTTCCCTTCCTTCCTCTTCCTTCCTTCCTTTTCCTTCCTGCCTGTTCCTTGCTTCCTTCTTCCTTCCTTCCTCTTCCTCCCTTCCTGTTCCTTCCTTCGTTTTCCTTCCTTCCCTTTTATTCCTTCAATTTCCTTCCTCTCTCCCTTCCTCCCTTCCTTCCTTCCTTTCTTCCTTCCTTCCTTTTTTTTCCTGTTCCTTCCTTTGTTTTCCTTCCTTCCTTCCTTCCTTTTCCTTCCTTCCATTTCCTCTTTCCCTTCCTTCCTTCCTTTTACTTCCTTCCTTCCCCTTCCTACCTTCCGTTTCCTCCCTCCATTCCTTCCTTCCTTCCTTTTACTTCCTTCCTTCTACTTCCTTCCTTCCTTCTTCCTTCCTTCCTTTTTCCTTCCTTCCTGTTCCTTGCTTCCTTCTTCCTTCTTCCCTTCCTTCTTCCTTCCTTCTTCCTTCCTTCCTTTTCCTTCCTACCTTCCTTCCTTCATTCCTGTTACTTCCTTCCTTCCTGTTCCTTGCTTCCTTCTTCCTTCCTTCCTTCTTCCTTCCTTCTTCCTTCCTTTTACTGCCTTCATTCCTTCCATCCTGTTCCTTTCTTCCTGTTCCTTCCTTCCTCCCTTCCTTCCTTCTTCATTCCTTTTACTTCCTCCCTCCCTTCTTTCCTTCCTTTTACTTCCTTCCTGTTCCTTCTTTCCTTCCTCCCTTCCTTCCTTTTCCTTGCTTTTCCCTCCGTCCTTCCTTCTTCCTTTCTTCCTTCTTCCTTCCTTCTTCCTGCCTTCCTTTTCCTTCCTTCCTTCCTTCCTTCGTTCCTGTTACTTCCTTCCTTCCTGTTCCTTGCTTCCTTCTTCCTTCCTTCCTTCCTTCCTTCCTCCTTCCTTCCTTCTTCCTTCCTTTTACTTCCTTCATTCCTTCCATCCTGTTCCTTTCTTCCTGTTCCTTCCTTCTTTCCTTCCTTCCTTCTTCCTTCCTT